>NC_067489.1:44876171-44878671 GCF_947179515.1 Apodemus sylvaticus
GAGGAATTCGGAGACCTCAGTTTCTTCAAAAACATGAATTGTTCTTGGAATGTGGGCCCCTCCAAGGTTTAGTGAACAGGAGTGAGTTTACCTCAGATGAGTCGTTCCAACTACTATTTGTTTATATGTTTATAGGTGATTTTTTAAAAAATTATTTACTATATACACAACGTTCTGCCTACATGTACTCCTACACACCAGAAGAGGGCGCCAGATCTCATTACAGATGGTTGTGAGCCACAGTGAGGTTGCTAGGAATTGAACTCAGGACCTCTGAAAGAGCAGTCAGTGCTCTTAACCTCTGAGCCATCTCTCCAGCCGGAGGTGATTCTCTCAGAATATCAACTGTCTGACGCTCTGAATAAAGCCAGCACGCCATGAGACTTCAGTCGGCCTCATTCTTGGGCTCCGCCAGTCCAGGTCCCATTGCCTTTAGACTGTAAATATGTGACAGTCACTTTTACAGTAGGAAGTGAACACTGACGGATAGGCTCCTACCCTGACTTTTAGTATTTGTTTAGTATTGATGAAGATGGCTGTTTTAGGAACACGATGGTGGCCCCACTTACTTACCCCTAGTCAAATCCACAGCTTTACATGGTGTACCCAAGGACTATACCTGAATAGTCTGCAATTACCTGAACATAAGTACTCCAAGAAAAATAGTGACCAACTCTGCTTTAGAATAGCTGTGTTCAATAGCTGGCTTTTATTTAGCTTTTGAGCACAAGAAGTGTGGCTAATTTAGACACTAAGAATTCTAAATTTAATTTCATTTCATCTCAAGTGGCAAGAGGTTACCTAACTAGACTGAACAGCCTAGACTTACATAAGGGTGCAATAGAATTAAAGCCTTAGGAAGTGATAATTCAGTGTGTGGGAAAGGGTGACCCTCATGCCACTTTAACTGACAGATGTTAGGAGCAGGGCATGGGGGTATGCCTCTAATCCTGTCTCCTGGGTAAGCAGACGGTGGAGAGTTCGAGGTTGGCTTGGCTGCACATAAAGACCTTGTCTCAAATGGCATGCACTGTGGAACTGTAGGTTCTCCACAGAAGATGAGCTGCCCGGGGGTCCAGAGCCCACTCGACTGCAGCGAAGGGAAGGGAACAGGTGGCCATGACAGTTGGAAAAAGACATGCTAATTACACATCTAAACTTCCGCTGATTACTTGGACTCATGAATTTAAACAACCACTACCAAGAGGTTTACCAAGAAAGCCTCAGTCAAAAGCCTGAGGCGGCCTTGATTAGGATCAGGTTTGGGAGATGAAGGAACGAAGGGGAGGAGCCCAACCCACCGAGCCTCTCCGCGCAATAAAAGCTGCTGGTGTCTGTGGGGAGGCAGGCTCGGGAGTGGCAAGGTGGCTGCCTTACCCTGTGACCTGGTAAGAACGGTCAAACATCTAACAGAGCGAGCTGATGCTATTTTTGGTGCTGGGGCTCAAAGCCTGGCTCTCAGGAAGGCCAACTGCTTCCACTCTTAGGTCTGGGGCCTGCTATCATGTGAGGAGCAGTAAGGAATGAGCTCGGCCCCCAGGCGAGGCAACGCTGTGTCTAAGTCTGTGACTACACAACAGCAAGTGTGGAGTGTGGGGACAGGAGTGCACGCTAATTGTCACTCGTCATTACCAACTTCTGACAAAGAAGAGAGCCCCAAACCCTAAGACACACACACACACAAACACACACAGGAAATCAGACAGACACTGAAACGAATGACTGTTTAAAATTGACACGTTAATTCAGAATATAATTATTCTGGCCATTTTTCAGAAAACATCTAAATCTAGTATCAAAGAGGTAAAAACTAGTAAAGCTTAAGGCTAATTAGCAAGTTAATCTGTCTCATAAAAAGCAGTTATGAACTACAACTGAAAACACACTTCACTATGTCTGAGGGAAACCAAGTTCAAAAACACTGCAAAGCCAAGTCACTAATTACCTAAGTGGGTAATTATCATCCTGTGGGTGGAGACCATGGAAAACCATGGTTTTAATAACTGAGACATGGCTCGGTAGCAAAATTGCAGATATGAAGTAGCAACAAAAATGAACGTACAGTTGGGTGTTCCTAAGGCCATCAGAAATACAAGCTTTCTGATGGTCGCAACCCACAGGCTGTGAACCACTGATCCACGGAGATGACAATCTTGGAAAGTAGACTCTATAGAACAGCACCCTAGACATAAACACAATCACCAAATGCATGGAAGAAGAGCAGAGGCCATCACTGCCGGCCGCTTTCACTCAGCGAAGCTGCCGTCTGCTTTAAGACAGTGAGTCCCAAGGCCAGGACAGCCTCAGCCTTACCTTCACAAAAATGCTGGTCGGGATAAAACGTCTGAGCAGCTGGTTGGTGAAGTTGGGAAACCTAAGCAAGTTGATGTTGAGCGACGGCAGCTGCTGGTACCCCCGCCATTAGAGGGTAGAAATTGTACAGCATTTCCTGCTTGGTGCCAGGCAGAATACGTAATCGGATCTAGTGATAAACAGTCAG